>NC_133619.1:75925991-75963491 GCF_048593235.1 Sminthopsis crassicaudata | reverse complement strand
AACTATATGCCAGACACTAAGCTAACTGATTTGCAAATATTATCTTACTTAATCCTTACAATAACCCTGAGAGATAGGTGCTATTATAATCCCCATTTTATAGTTGAAGAAACTGTATCAGACAGAAATTCAGTAACTTACCTCCCATCACACAGCTAGTAAATGTCAATGTAGATTTTAACTCAGATCTTTCTGACTCCAAGTTCTGTGTTCAGTCCACTAACTAGCAGCTGCCTTAGCTGCCATAAGAAATGGGGAGAGACACTTCCTCCTCAAAGTAGCATAGTGTTTTTATGGTTCCCAGAAATTTGGAGGCACTGACACTCCAAAATCTTATATAGTCTATCATTCTAGTGGTTTATAATTCTCTATTGACTTTCATAGTACCCTGTAACCCTACCTGCTCATTTTTCCCCAACTTCAAGACCACATCACCATGGATCCATTTCCAAAAGATTTGGCTTTGTCCCATCTTACCCCAACCTTTATAAAGTTGCAGAGATCTCTCTAAGAGATGTTTTTTTCTTTCTCCTTCCCCAGTATAATTGCACCCACAGTTGGATTGTCTTTGTGGTCACTAGTACTTCCCTTCCTGCCCCATATGAAAGGAATAAGTACAATTCTTCCTGGAATATAGCGATGGTGGTGATTTTTACCAGCTTATTTCAGTTGTCTATATAATGGTATTTTCTTCTTTTTTATAAGTTGTGACATTTAAAAGTAGACTAAGGAAAATGCTGGAAAGCTTTTGGCAAGAAAGAATCAAGTAAAAGAATCACTTGGATGAATTATAAAAGCTCTAATTCACCAATCCATTCACACTGGGGTTCCTGTCTTGTCAATAGGAATAGAAAACCATTATGTCTTAGTTCTTCCATTCACCAGAAAAAGAATATCATATATGTATATATAGTCTGAATGTACTGGATAACCCTATGAAATCATTTTTGACTTGATAAGTGTGTAGTATAGCAAAAGAGGCCCTTGCATACTTTATGTCAAGATCACTACCTTATAAAGCAGAGCATTAATTGGATAGAGATTCAAAAGCAAAAGTAAAAAATGCAAAAGCAGTATATGAAGAGAGTGTTGGAGAATGAGAAGAATACTAAGCAGGAATATATAGCTTACCATAGAAGTTCCTTCCTTCCATATTGAACTACAATGGAAACTATAATGGATCCAATGAAAATAAATCTTTGCTACCAACTTTCCTGTGTGAATTCTGTCCTGTGAAGGCAAGCCACTGCACTAGTTTCTCAACTTCCTCATCTTCAATAATTCAATTAAGTTACATTTATTAAGCACCTACTTTGTGACAAGTATTGAAAAAAAAAGATTATTTTTAAATAACTGATAATAAAACATGCTACCCTCCTTCTGACAGAAAGCTGAAGTACTGAGGGAAGAATGAAACCTATGCTTTTTGGACATGGTAAATGCATGAAGCCAATTTGATTGAATATGAACACTTGTTACAAGAGTTTTGATCTTATTTTTCAATGGCTATTAGAAGGGAGAGAAAATAGAAAACTGATGCTCTTTTTCTCCATTACTATCACTGTTCAATGATTCTCCACCAATCTCTCAGAGGCCTCCTTTGTAAAAAAATATATATTATATAATAAAATAATGAACATATTAGCCAGGTCAATGTATGGCTCATTCCAGTAAGTCATCCAATAAACATTTATTAATATCTACTACATGTTCTGTCACTTCTGTGGTACTTATATACATCATCAATGTAAGATAATTTCCCCCATTCTTTCTCTCTCTACTTCCTTCTTTCACTTCATCCATTTTCCTTCATCTTCCATTCTTCTTTTGAGGTTATCTATGTTATACACAGGCCCTCTGCCTAATTAAACTCTCTCTAAAATTCCTGGTTATGATAAAGTTCTGAGGGGTTACATATATCATTTTTCCATATAACAATGTAAAGAGTGTAAGTTTAATCTGTTATGATTTTTCACTCCTTTTACTTCTATATGCTTTCCAATAAGTTTTCCAATAAGGTTCTATTCCATTCTAGTACTTCCATTCATAGTGCCTCTTTGTCTCAATATATACTTCCCAATGCAGTATATAAGGAGAAGACAGGAAGTTGAAGAACACTACCCAGTTGGCATGAACATTTTTGGATGCTCTAGGATCTACAGAATGGCTTCAATATAGACTAAAAGTGAAAAGACATTCATGTTACCAAGTGGTGCCTTGCTCCCATACATTCTCCTCCACTCAATTTTGAACTGGAAATCATTCCTCAGTCAGGGGAAGAACAATAGCATCTGAAAAACTTGAGGGATGTCATGTTGCTTGCACTGGATAATACTGGCCACTATAGAAAATGTCTTTTCAATTGGAATGATAATAAATATAAAGAAGAAAAATAAAAAGTACCTTTCTGCAATTTTCTGTAAGATACTCCCAAAACACTAGATACTACAATAAAATTGCCAGGGATCATGGTAGTCCCATGCTAAATGCTGAAGCCTTTTTCATTTGCAAGAAATCCATGTCCACTAGATTCAACATCAACTGGAAGCCATTTAAATTATCATCTTATTAAAGAATCAGAGCTATGTCTTTTGAAGATTCAAATAGAATTGCTCAGGGCAATGAGGGAAAATAGTGGATAGATGGATCAATAAAGATCACTCTCTCACTTAGGCAAAAATAAGACCCTCATTAGAGTAGTAGCCAATAGACAAAATAATATATTATTTAAAAACTGTTGTTATAAAATGCATTTTTGCACCCAGATTCTGGTCAGATTATGGCCTCTTTGTATATATATATATATATATATATATATATATATATATATATATATATATATATATATATATATGTATATATGTATATATATACATATATATACATACACATATACACATATACTATATTAGCATTATAGAACATCTTATGGATTTATTATGTATGTGTGTATACATGTAATACAGCATTAGAACAACAATACTTTCTGAACAAAAAATTAGGACACATGGTCTGAGAGTATGATTTAATGGAACAAGCATGAAATTTGAAATCAGAATTTTTGGATTCAAATCCTACCTCTACCACTTGCTGCCCCCTTAATTCTTCTTATTTATTTTGTGGCTAGATTCTAGGTCTGAAAGGGGACAAACTGGGGAAGGGGACATTATAGTTTTATTATTTCCTCCTATAGCTTATTTAACTTTTTCTTTAACAATTTAAATGCTATGATATTTGGTGCAAAATTGTTCAGCATTGCCTATGATAACCTTTTAGCAAAATACATTTTTCTTTTAAAATCTCTTTTAATTAGATCTGTTTTTGCTTTTTCTTTGTCTGAGATCATGATAGTCACCCTGTCCTCTTCAGTTCAGCTGGATCATAATAGATTTTGCTCCACCTTATTTTAACTCTAAGTGTAACTCTCTGTTCTAAATATATTTCTTGTAAACAAAATAATTTTGGATTCTGGTTTTGAATCCATCCTGCTATCCTCTTCCTTTTTATGGGTGAGTTCATCCCATTCATATTCACAACTATAATTGCTGTATGTCTACCTCTATCTTATTCTCTTTTCTTATCCTCTTTGTTTTTTTTTAACCATGTCTCTTCTTTAAGAGTGTTTTGCTTCTGAGTACATCTTCCTTTGATCTACTCTGCTTCTTATTTCCTCTCCTTTTTCTTTTAACTTCTTTCCCTCCCATTTCCCTGTTGGCAAGATATATTTCTGTGCCCAATTGTATGTATGTTTAGTTTTCCCTCCCTGAACAAGTTCAAATGAAAAAAAGGTTCAAGTATTGTTTGTTTCCTCCCCACTATCCTCTCCATTATAAAAATTCTTCCTTATGTACACCATCAATGTAAGATAATTTCCCCCATTCTTCCTCTCTCTACTTCCTTCTTTCATTTCATCCATTTTCCTCACCCTTCCATTCTTCTTTTGAGGTTATCTAAATCATACACAGGCCCTCTAACTAATTAAACTCTCTCTAAAATCCCGGGTTATGATAAAGTTCTGAGGGGTTACATATATCATTTTTCCATATAACAATGTAACGAGTATAAGTTTAATCTTATGATTTTTCACTCCTTTTACTTCTATATGCTTCTCTTGAGTCCTATGTTTGAATGTAAATTTTTCTATTCAGCTCCAGGCTTTTCATCAGGAATGCTTGAAAGTCCTCAATTTCATTAAATAGCCATTTTTCCCTTGTAGAATTACACTCAGTTTTGCAGAGCAGGTTATTTTTGATTATAATATTATATACTTTGCCTTCCATAATATCATATTCCAAACCTTCTTTTTTATTATAATGGTGGCTGCTAAATCATGTATGATACTGACTGTGGTCTCACCATACTTTAATTCTTTCTGACTAAAGTATTTCCTCCTTGACCTAGGAGCTCTGAATTTGACAATATTTCTGGGAGTTTTCACTGTAGGTGAAAAGGTGTTTAGTGGATTATTTTAATTGTTGTTTTGGCCTCTAATTCTAAATTTCTAAGCTCTTTTTTATTCATAAGTTTCTGGTAGTTCAATGATTCATAAACTATCTCTCCTTAATCTATTTTCCAGTTCGGTTGTTTTTCTTATGGTATACTTCAAATTTTCTTCTAATTTTTTCAGTCTTTTGACTTTGTTTCATTACTTCCTGATGTTTCATGGAGTCATTAGCTTCCATTTGGCCAACTCTAATTTTCAAGGAATTATTTCCTTCAGTACCATCTTGGACTTCTTTTACCAAGCTGTCAATTCTCCTTTCATAGATTTCTTACATAACTCTCATTGGTTTTTTTGAGATCATTTTAACCTCTTGCTTTAACTTTTCTTGGAATTCTTGTTGGGTTTCTGTCCAATCTTCTTTTTTACTTTTTAGAAGGAAGGAAGGAAAGAAGGAAGGAAGGAAGGAAGGAAGGAAGGAAGGAAGGAAAGAAGGAAGGAAGGAAGGAAGGAAGGAAGGAAGGAAGGAAGGAAGGAAGGAAGGAAGGAAGGAAGGAAGGAAGGAAGGAAGGAAGGAAGGAAGGAAGGAAGGAAGGAAGGAAGGAAGGAAGGAAGGACCCAATCACAGAAAGTTACTATGGAAATAAAAAACAGCAGGGTTGGGGTAGGAGTGAGAAGGGAGAAAATAAAGCCTAAAAATACTGCAAAGGTAAGAAATTATGAAGCACTTAAATGCTAAACAGAGAATTTTATATGTGATCATGGAGTTAATAGGGAGCCACTTGAATTTACTAAGTAGTAAGTTAACAAAGTAAGACTTGCACTTCAGGAAAATCTCTTTGGCATCTGAGCAAAGGATATATTGGAGTGTGGAGGAACTGTGAGCAGAGGGAGAGCAATTAGAAGGGCTATTGAAATAGTCTAGGTGAGAGGTAATAAGAACTTATACTAGGGTATTGGCTATGTGAATAGAGAGAAAAGGATATACACAAGAGATCTTATGATAATAACAACAAAAACTAGGAAGAGGGGCAAAGTTCTGGAAGAAAGATAATGAGTTCTGTTTTGAGTGTTGATTTTGAAGTGCCTATGGGATACCCAGTTAACGATATTCAATAGGCCATATGTTATTGGAACCCAAAAAAGATACTAGGTTTGAATATGCAGATCTGAAAATCATCTGCATAAAGATTGTTGAAACAATGAAAGCTGATGAGATCACCAGTAAGCAAGACTGCATTGATGGAGAGTAATCAGTGTAGACTTTGAGAAACACTATATCTAATGTGCATGACCTAAATGATCCAACAAAGAAAACTAAAAAGGAGCAATCAGACAAGTATGGCAAGAAACCAGTGGAGAAGAGTGATCTATAAGCCTAGAAAGGAAACTATTCAGGAAGAGAAAATGGTGATCAACAGTGTCAGTCTACAAAGAAGTCAAGGTTGTGGAGCAAGAAAATGTTTTTAGATTTGGCAATTAGGAATCATTAGTAACTTTGAAGGGGGTGATTTCAGTTGAATAATGAGGTAAAGAGCCATATTTCATAAGATTTTTGAAGGCAGTGGGAAGAAAGGAAGCAATCAACCTGCTCAAGAAGTTTGGCTGAAAAGGTGGAGATATCAGAAGATAGCTTACAAGTAAGATAGTAAGAAGTATTCATCCCACTTTTCTTCTCCTAAATCTTTACCCTCCTGTTGCTACTAATAAAACTTTATCAGTCAATGCTGAGAGCATTTGCTTCTTAAAGGAACTTAGATCCCTTTTAGACTATTTTAAACATATTTGGAACATAGCATAATGCAACACAACAAGTTTAAAACAGTTATGCATAGAAGAACAATTTCTCCACAGGCTATTTCAGTAAGTTCAGGCACTGCTGATTTCAGAGGCCCCTGGATGACTTAAGAATATTTGTCTCATTATTCCCATTATTTTTTCCTCCAGGGAACTGTCCCTAATAAACTTTGCTATGTTTCTCCTCCTGGCTAGTTTTAATATGAGCCAGGGGAAAAATTTCAGAAAAGCAAGGATACTTTTTTTCCTGGGCTTGCAAAACTGTCTTTTGCTGCAGATGCATCTGTTAGCAATGATTGAGACAATCTGTGCAGTAAAAGACAACTTGTTGAGAGATGTCAAAAAGGCGTACTTCCAGGGATGTTTAACTTCCTAGTAACTTCATGGCAAGATAAATTTCAATATAATTTTCCTAGAAGGTTAGAGGTCTCCTATATTTGACAGAAGCATCTATATGAATTCTCAGTCCTTCATCCAAATATTTTTCCAGAGCAGGAGTTTTTAACCTTTTTTATATCATAGATCCCTTCGGTAGGCTGAAAAAGCCCATAGACCCCTACTCAGAAAAATGTTTTTAAATTTTTCAAGTACACAGGATTACAAGAAAATTGATTATATTGAAGTAAAGTTATTGAAAAAATTTTAACATGCAAGCTCATCACTCCGAGTTAAGGATCCCTATGTTCATAGATCACCAAAAAGCATATATCTGGCTGGTATTTGAAATTGACAGTCAGTATTACATAATGTAAAGAATATTGAAATTGAAGCCAAGAGATCTGGATTTAAAGACTACTTGTTAGCTATGTAACTTTAGCAAGTCACTTCCCACAATTTTGGGGGGGGTTTGTCTATACAAATGAAGATCAATACTTATATTAAAAGCAGCATGCAAGTGTTGCATTGAATTAATTCACAGACTTCATCCTAGGCACTGTACAGTTCAGACTCTCCTGGAAATGTTCAGAAACTCTATAGACATGAATTATCATGTCTATAGAGTTTCTGATATAGACATGATGATTCAGCACTCATTTTTTGTGAATAATAACCTTCCTAGCTACTTCTGACCATGTAGTAGCTTAACTCAAGAGGATTTGTTGCTTTGGGATGACACAGAAAACTACATGCTTATCTGGCCCTCTCAGACTCCATTAAAACACAGTAGAAGAAAGAAGGAAAGTGTTATCTCTATTAAAAGAGAGGTTTTAGCTGCCTCTCTTGCTTCCATCTTATAAGTAAGATCCTATAACTGAGACTTCCAGCAAGAGTTAGAAAATGACTGGATTCCTTTTCTACTTTGACATCATGGTAACTTCTCTCACCTGGCAGCTAAAAGAGGGAGCCTTCACTAAATGAGTTAGTGGGACTTTCCTGAGTAGATGACATGGTGAAAGTTTCCAGGCTTCGAAGCAACCTTATGGGTTTCAAGAGTTCCTGGGGCCATTGAGTGAAGCTGATTGGTGGCAAGGGGAAATTCTTCATCAGAGGAAAGGCTAACAGACACAAAAGAAACAAAGCCTGGCTTGCCAGAAGATAAGGATGTTGAGAGAAGCAGCACAAAGCCGAGGTGAAATCTCAAATACCTGAACTATAGTCTTGCAGATGACTTTATAATATTTTAAGTATTAATTTCCTCACAAAATGTAGTAGTAGTTATAAGTTAAATTAATGATCTTCATTGTAAGGTGTTCTGTCCATGAGCATTGTGAATCATATTTAGAATAGTATGTAGGGAAAAAAAAAGTTGGTCCTTTAATTAACTCATGTTATACATAGAGTACCTTTGCCCCCGTCTCTCTTCATCTTGAGAACATATAGAAAAGAGCTTAGAGAATTTGTCCTTGCATTTCCAGAAGTAAAATGTATAAGAAAACCCTTCCCATTAGAAGCTGGGATGCCTCAGGACCAAACATAATCCAAACATATACATGGGTCCAGAGTAGAGGAATTGCTTAGGAAGACATAGAAAGGACAGTATTCTCTAATTCTGAGAGCCCAGGAGGAGGTTATTTGGCACATAAATTATTCATTATAATCAAAGGATTCTCCTAAATTCAATATCGCTTCGAGGGTATCAAGCCTACAAGTAGTCAGGATGACCAGAAGGGCCCTTCCTTGAATTCTGATCCTCTCTGGGGAAGCCCCAGGGAGACCAGAGTTAATTTGTTTACTGCTTAAAGGAGGTTACATTGTCTAAGGAACCCTGAAAATAGCTAGATGCAGAGCAGGTGTCTCAGAAAGGCTGTAGAAAAGGTTTCTTAAAGTGATCTTCTGAGCCTGTATTTGTTCTCCCTAACACTGCTGGATTGATTCTGATGTGCCCTAACACTATCCCTGATTTCAGACATTCAAATCAGGACAATCTAGGGATAGCAGTCAAACAGAACCAACTCTAGGCAAAATTGTGACTGGAAAAATTAGTTTAGGGTACTTTCCTATGACCCCCATTTTTGGATACCCCAATCTTATTTTGAATGTTTATCTTATTATTCACTGTTCTCCTGTCTTTAATCTCATCTTTTGTTAAGGTGCTAGTTGGTACCTAAAACTATACTTCTTTCCAGAATAATTACTTGAAACCCAAATGAATTTCAGGCACCATGACAATGGATAGCAGATAGAGAGTAGGGCAGAAGAGGTTTGCATCACAGTACATAGATAACCACCTACCCAATTTACTTGTTTTTTAATTTTATTTTTTCCAGCTAACAAGCATTTATTTTATTTCTCTCCCATTATTATATTAAAAAAAGAAAAATGTAACAAATATTCATAAACAAATAAAACAAGTTCCCACACTGATCTTACCAAAAAATGTTTTGTCTTCAAAGCTTTACTATCAATTCTTTGAAATCATGGTTGATTGAACAAACAAACAAATAAATGAATGAATGAATGAATGAATAAAAAGAAAAAAAGAAATCATGGGTGGTCACTGCATTAAAAAGAGTTCTTCCTTCTTTCTGAACTATTTATTCCTACAAGGTTTTTGTTGTTGTAATCTTCTGATTCCATTCCCTTTCTTACATCACCATACTATTCCATTACATATATATATATATATATATATATATATATATATATATATATATATATATATATACCATAATTTGTTCAGCCATGCCCCAATCAATGAGCATTCCCTTATTTTCCACTTCTTTACAACTAGGGAAAAAGAGTTCTCATAAATATTTTTGTACATATCAGTCCTTTTCTTCTTTCTTTGATCTCTTTAGGGGATAGATCTACTAGTGGTATTGCAAGGTCATGCTCCATTTACTCCTAAGAGTAGCCCTGACATCAGGTCCCCAGGTAGCTTACAGCTGTACCAGCAGTGGTAACAAGGAGATCACAGGCTGTCCATAGTTCCTTGTTAAAGGGTTATTTATGTAACACACCATATTGTCTTTCCAAGTCACAGAGTTGAGTAAGGGTGACGGCTCAGCTCCTCTTTTCTGTATCCAATAGGAATTTCCATTGCTTCCTATTTTACCCACTCAAGCCAATTTTGGAAA
Source organism: Sminthopsis crassicaudata (assembly GCF_048593235.1). Classification (NCBI taxonomy): domain Eukaryota; kingdom Metazoa; phylum Chordata; class Mammalia; order Dasyuromorphia; family Dasyuridae; genus Sminthopsis; species Sminthopsis crassicaudata. The sequence continues at coordinate 75,953,735 of NC_133619.1, read as the reverse complement.
CAACTTTTATGAACTCTGTCTATTCAGCTAATGGAAAGAGGTCTTTGAGGAGGCCAGATGGAAAGGGGGAAAGTAAGTACCCTGGGACTGAATAGTACTCTACCCTACCTCCATCTAGCTTCCTATAGATGATATTTTTTATTTATTCAATTTGGAAAATTGTCCCCTTTGCTAACAAGCCTCAGGATGCAAGTATAAAAATATCTATTAAAATATTTAAAGCAAGTGACGGCAGCAGTAGTTATGCTGCTTGGCTTTTGTTCAATTTTATATAAGAACAACTGGAAAATAGCAGACTGAAATTAACACTGTCTCACCAGAATTTTAGGAAGCAATCACAGAGTGAAAAGAACCCTGAAATCACAAGCAAAACAAGTGGGTTCTAGGTTCTCCTCTACTAATAACTAGTTATTGAAGCAAATCACTTACTCTCTCTACGTCTCAGTTATTTTGTTTATGTATGAAGATGTTGGTAAACTATAATTCTTAGAATAGGTTTTTATTTGATATCTTAAAGGTTTTTTAAAAATCTCAAATGTTGATGGTCTTTTGTTTGGCTACCACACAACTCTCCCTATCAGCTTTATCAAAGAATGAAAATTCTGTAAATATTTCCTACTAAATAACCCTATCCCCTTTTCTAATGAAGCATAATATTCTAGCCAGAGAGAATTTGCCTGCTAAAAATGGTTCCATCTTCCTGAATTCCACTCTCCTGATGACAATTAACCAATTGTCTATGAATGGCATTGGTCCAAAAGTAATGCAATCTGGAGCTGGAAAGGACCTTGATGACCATTAAGTCCAACCCCCTCATTTTGTAAATGCGGAACTGAAGCCCACAGAGGTTAACTTACTTGCTTACAGTCACACAGGTCATAGTTGGCATTTTGAACCCAAGTTTTCTAATTCAGACCCATTATTCTTCCCATGATACCACACAATTTAAGAAAACAGTCCTAGGTCATTCCTCTGTCTCTCTGTCTCTCTATCTCTCTCTTCCCCTGTCCACCCCCACTTTTTCTGTCTTTTCTCCCTTATCTCTTCTTCTTTTTTTCTTCTCCTCTTCTTTTCTCTCAATATTTCTCCCCCTTCTCTCTGATTCCCTTTATTTGTTTCTGCTTCTGTCTCTGTCCTCTGTGTCTATTTCTGTCTCTCTCTCTTCCACCCCCATTTATCTGTCTCTTTTCCTCTCCCTGTCTCTCTTCTTCTTCCTTTTCTTTCAATGTCACTCCCCCTCCATCATTACTCTCTTTTCTCTGTTTCTCTGTCTTTCTGTCTGTCTCTCTCTCCACTTTTTCTATACCCTCTCTTTTTTCTCTTCCTCTATCTCTCCCTCTCCTTCTCATACTTTCTCCTCACCTTCCTCATCCTTCTCTCCATATTTCCTTTCTTCCTTCCCCTTTTCCTTTAGAGATCACAAAATCAAAAGCCCTGATGATCTATATTGCACTCATAGAGTTCCATAACATCCGAAACATCATCCATATTCAAGCCCCTCATTTGACAGGTGAGAGAACAGGTGTCAAGAAATCAAATGAAACAGCAGAAAAATCACGGAGGAGATAACACAGAGAAAGAGTGGAAAGAAGGACAATGACAATAGTTCATATTTATATATTTTAAGGTGTAAAAAGCACTTTCTTGAAGACAATCCTCAACTAACCAACCCCATTTAGTAATGCAGATATGATCTCCATTTTACAGATGAGCAAACTAAGGCTCAGACTGATTTTCGTGAATCTCCTTAAGAAAACAAGATGGTAAACATCAGAATTAGGATTCAAACCCAGGGTATGCTTACCACCAGATCCTATGCTTTTCCTAGTCTACTTATTGCCTCTTGGGTAAAAAGATGAACAATGGGAACAGAGAAGAAGGATTAATAAGAAGGGGAAAAAAAAGAAAGGGGGGGCCCAGAGAGTCAGAGAGAGCCATATGGCAGGTATCAATTATTTACCATTTATGTACAATAAAAAAATCCACTTTAACTACAGAAAGAGCACCAAATACACTCAATAACCGTTTAAAAGCATATGGAAATAAAACGCAGCAATTTAAAGGGCTATAATGAATGTGCATTGCTCTTTGAAATGTCCCTGAAAGAATATAAGTGTTAAGCCTTAGTAAATTACACTTAAAAGTAAGTATAACATAAAAAACAAAATTAGGCATACAAATAACCTCACACAGGCATTTTTAAAAGTGGTTCAAACAGTTAATTAGAAAAGCTTCTAATGAGTATAACTTTCCTTCTCCCATATTCCCTTTTCTTGAAAATCATGATAGCCAGAAAAAAGAAAAACAAACAAAGAGAATTCTAAATTTCAAAAATTGTTTGCTAGAAGTTTTGTTGAGGGGGATGGAGAAAAATTTACACTCTCAATAGAAATCCCTTTCACTTATCAGGGTAACATCATTATTTGAGTGACATTCAAACCCCAACCTTCCAGCTTCCAAGTCCAGAGCTATCAATAAACAGATCATTTTAAATAAAATAAAATATAATGCACACTGTCAGTGATTTTTTTAAAGTCTGGGCAGGGCTGTAAGCAATGATCCCAGAAATGTGTAGACAGTCCAGAATCTGGTGCCTTCTTATTAGCTTTAATAGCTCCAGTGTTCTTTTCAAAATGTAGTAAATCAATCAGAATGTTCTATTAACCTCATGTGTCCATTCTTCATTTATATCTCCTCTATAACATAGATATGCTTCCAGGAAGAAGCATGGCCTGTTCCAGTCCTGAAGGTAGAATGAATCATGATGGCCTTTGACCAAGAGAATCTCTGAACATTCAGACCCAGAATTAAAATGGGGAAAGAACACTAGAAATAGGGGGAGAAAAATGTTTTCCCCCTGCTTCCAGCTTGTCCAGAAATTTGCTTTAAAGAATATATTAAAAAAAAAAAAAAAACAACCCCAGGCTAGGGATTTCAGAAAGCTATCGCTAGGGATCAGTGTTCTCTGCTCATACAAAAAGTAAAACATGATTCATAGTTTCATTCAACACTGTCCTACACAAAGGTCTTATCCATATTTCTAAGACAACACATATCACTCATTTAAGCTCAAGAACAAAGAGAAAGAGTGTTTTATATTTAGTGTCAGAGCATAGAGAAGCTGGACCTGAAACTTGGACCATGTAACCCTGATCTGGACCTCTGTTCATCAATAATAACATCTACCCCCACAGAGTTATTGTAAAGAGCAAATGAGAAAACATATATAAAATTCTCACAAACCTTAAAAAGCTATATAAAATGAGCTATCATCAATAATATTTGACAAACACTTAAGTTACCTAATATTTACAATATACTCTTAAACAAAAATGTTGTTTAACCAGGGGTCATAAACTCCTTTTTAAAAGTATTTTGATATTTGTATTTCAGTAGGATTGGTTTCTTTTTTCAGTCTTTGTATTTTATTTTATTTAGAAACGTTGTTTTTAGAAGAGATCCACAGTTTTCACCAGCCTGCCAATGGGGCCATGACACAAAAATAGTTAATGTCCCTGTGTTAGTCATTGAAAGTCAGAAGGGAAAGAGACATCTATTCCTAATCCTTGATTTTATAGAGGGAGAAGCTAGTTATTTCCGTTTCTAATTACTCTCCCATTTCAAGCATCCTCCATTCAAAAACTCAAGTCCTTTGTAGACAATCTGAATAAACCAATTTTGTGTAATAGTCCCCATTTATATAAGATTTTCAAAGTTCTTTTGAAGATCAAAGACCATAGATTTAATGCTAGAAGGAACTTCAGAGGCCATCTAGTCTACTCTCCTAATTTTATAGAGGAGGAAACTGAGTCTTGGACAGACCTTGCTTAAGGTCACCGAGAACATATCATTATCTCAACATGACAATAGAAGCAGCTAAACAGTGGTTTTGAAGCATGGAAGACATGAGTTCAAATTCTGACTCAGATACCTACTAGCTGTAATGAGCCAGGACAAATCACTTGTTTCCCCTTTTGGTCTCCTTAAAGTAGGAATAATAACATGCAGGGCTCACAGGAATATGTGAGGATGGAATAAATTAACATATGTAAAGTACTCTGCAAACTTTAAAATCCTATATAAATGCTATTTTATTATTGTTAACTTAATAGTTGATGCTTTTGTTATTACTATTATTATTTTAAATGGAAAAACTACATCTTTGAGTGGCAATGTGACATGTCCAAGGATCATACAGCTAGTTTCTGAGATAGGATTCATACTGGGTCTGGATGCAGTTTTGAACTTCAAACCAGAAGATCTGAATTCAAATTCTGTCTCTGACTCATTAGCTGGTTGTTCTTGGGCAAGTCCCTTTATCTCTCTCATACTCAGTTCCCTCATCTGTATCAGGGGGACAGTAAGAGCATCTACCTTCCAGGATTACTTTGAGGTTCAAATAAGATAATGAATGTAAAGTACTTTACAAATCTTTAAAATAAACATACAAATGTGAGCTATTATTATTGTATCACACTACCTGTCATCAAAGATATGGAAACTGAGCAAAGAAGGGAAGTAATTAGCTTTTATTAAAGGGCTCAACTCCCTAATCTAAGAGCATCACTGAGGAACACTATGTTAAATCTTGTCTAAAAATGGGGACAATCAGCTGACATGGGGTTAAAAATGGACAGGAAAAAAAAGATATAGATAATGAGGAATTTCCCAAGAGCATTGAATTCTCCCCTGTTCTCTCTCTCTCTTTCCTGAGGCTGGAGGGAAAGATTTATTCCATAAATTACACCCTGACCCCATTTTCTAAATTTCATTAAAAACATTTCTTTCTCCCCACCGTATTCCCCCCCCCCCAATCTGAAAATTCCTCTTTCAACTCTCACAAAGACACTCCTGGGTCTGTCTTATTACCCAATAAGTAACATGCTACTGTGCACGCTGACTGCAATCAGCCTTCTGCTGCCTGGCTAACAATACACCAAAGTGCGCCACGGTCCCTGCTAATGCTCACCCTGTTGTGTCATTTCACTTAATTAATCAACGGAACAAAGACTTTGAAAAAGAAGAAAATTTGATTACACAGCATAGTAATGGCACACGTGTCTACTGTAAAGACAGAGTGGGGCCTGCCCCTTAAAATCTCCATTTGATTCACCATTGTACCATGGAAATGTCAGCCCTGCTCCCCTGGTTCTGACCTTTAATGGAATATCACCAGGATGCTAAGCCATTAGTCATGCTTGGGTCAGTGATGAGTCAATAACAGAATAATTATGGGAGGAAGCATTAGGAAGGAGGACATCAGCCAAGATTAAGAATTCACTTTGACATAACCAACCAATAGCTTGTTGAAGAAATGAATGAATGTTAAATGGAGGTTCTCTGCTAATTTCATTAATCCTCATGGTTACCTGTGGCTATGAAATGACATCCTAAACCAATGAACAGCAGGCCACTGTGTATACTGATTATAACAGAGAGAATTTATATTATACCAAATTGAAAGCAGTTATTTACAATATACTACCTTTAAGAACCTCTATTTTCTTTCAAAACGCAGATTAACCTTTTACATGAAGCCATAGCTACTAGTGCCTTCCCTTCCCCCCCCAAAAAAAAATTACCTTACAATTCATTTTGTAAATTCTTAGATAAATGTTTTCTCCTAGAAGGAATCTAAGTCCGTTCAGGCCAGAGAGCATTTCATTTCTGTCTTCAAGGCTGGCATACAATAAATTCTCAATAAATACTTTTAAATAGATTCATTCATTGACTGATCCTCAATATGTTAAAAGTCAGTAAGTATTCACCAAAGGAAAAATACCAGGGTCCTATAAGATATAATAGCCCATGATGGTGAGTGGGATGAGTGAAATCAAGGATGATGCTTGATGACAGAGTTGGTTCGTCTTTTTTGTAGTGAAGCCATGGACCCTTTCTCAGAATAATGTTTGTAAATGCATAAACTAAAATTGTTGTTGTTCAGTCATTTTTCAGTTGTGACCCCGACTGGAGCTTTATTGGCAAAGATACTGGAATGGTTTGCCATTTCCTTCTTCAGTTCATTTTTACAGATGAGGAAACTGAGGCAAATAGAATTAAGTGACTTGCTCTGATGTCAGGATAACTTGAGTTTTTATTTGACCTCAAATGCAAGTCATTTAAACCTGTTTGCTTCTATTTAAAATGAGCTGGAGAAAGAAATGGTAAAGCCATACTAGTATCTTTGCCAAAGAGGTCACAAAGAATTGGACACGGTTGAAAACAACTGAACTACAACAAATTCTGGACTCCAGACTCAATGCACTATCCACTGCATGATCTAGCTGTCCCCCAAAATAAAATATACAGGATTATAAAGGAAATCAATTCTACTACAATAGAGTTATCAGGAAAAAATTTAAGTTCATGACCCCCAGACTAAGAACCCTTGTTCTAAGTATTGCTAAAAAAAAGAAAACCTTTCATTAGTAGAGCTAAAGGAAGAGCCTCAATTAGACCAGATGACAGGATCTTAACAAGACAGATTTAAGCCTCTGAGCTGTGTTTGCAATCTTCCTTGAACTAGGAGGGCTCATTTTAAGAGGCAATATAACTCAGAATATAAAGGGTTGAAATCAAGAAGACCTGAGTTTCAATCCCACTTTACACAATAGCTGCATTCTCTGGGACTTGATTTCCTCAATTGTAACATAAGAATGACAACAACCTCAATCTTACTAGAGTTGTCTTAAAGAATAACAAGAAAAAAACCAGATAACACATATAAAGAACATCATAAACTTTAAAGAGTCATATAAATGTTATATGGGTATGCCCTAGATAAGATATGTATGTGGGTTTCCTAAATGTATAGATGTATGACTCATGGACAGCATGTGTAAATCTCCCTGGAATGTGCCCCAATTCTTTCCAAGGGAGAGAGACTGTATTTTCTGCCTTGAAGGGAGCAGGAAAAGGTTATGATCTGGCATTTACTCTCTTTCCCCTCTCTTCAAATAGAGAATTGGGAGAGGTTTTGATCTACGTGTATCCCTCAAATATCTCTGACTCAAGGGTATGATTTTTAGGGGTTAAAAACAAAGCAACTTTCCTGTTTATTCTTAAGGGTGAGGGTAGTCCCAAGCTTTTACCCACCAACTTAGCCCCTTAGAATAGATCAAAGTAACAAACACCAATCACCCAAAAAAACCATCACCAATAGCAATAGTAAATAAACTCATTTATCTAAGCAAAATAATAAATAGAAATTGGAGTTCTACAGATTATAAAATACCAGAAGATACTGTGAGTAAATGAATTCTAAATTGGAAAGAGCCCTATGAAATGACCCACAGAAATGAAAGCAAAACTAGGTAAATAATTTCTGCAATGATTATAACACTATAAAGAAAAACAACTTTGAAAGACTTTAGATCTTGGATCAAAGTCAAAGATGAACCATGTTTCTAAAAGAATGAAAATAAAACATACTACCTACTTCCTGGTGGATATGTGATGTACTTAAAATCCAGAAGGAGACAAAAAAAAATTTGGATATGGCCAATGTGGAAATTTGTTTTGTTGAACTATGCAACTATGAATTAAGAGATTTATTTTTCAACTTTCCTTTTCTCATTGATAAGATAATAGGAACAACAGATTAATTTCTTAAGAGATTTTTAAAAAATCTATGGCTATGTCCAAATCTGTACTTGGATAAGTGGACTGATCACCAAAGATATTAAAATCCAAAGTGATAAAAGTGCAGAATCAAAGAATATGTGTGCTTTCAAAGACTAAGTGAGCTCTTTAAATAGGAGTGAGATGAGATCTCACTCAAATCAAGAAAGAGTCCCTGATCTCTTCCAAGAGGAAAGTCTCCAAATTCCCAAGGGAGGAAGTTGGAAATAAAAGACATATTGAGGAGCTAGCTTTCCTTATATGTCTGAAGCTTCCAAAGTCTTTTTACATGTCTCTCTCCCAAAGAGTGTGTCAAATTCTTTCCCCAAGAAATTCTAGCACCAATTCCACCCCTTACACAGGAACTCCACATTTATTGTGCTCAGGATGCTCTCCACCAATTAATTAGAAGCTATATCTCTACATACACAGCTACATGCAAAATGCCTCAGATATAGTTGGAAGTCCTAATAATCTACACATTAAAGACTGGCACATTGAAATCAAAAAAATATGCTATGAAATTTCAACTGGGAGATGTTTCTTAATAAGTGCAGGAAAGGACCTATAGAACTGAGAAACAGTCCGTCCTCAAAGAATTTACAATGCTTTGGGCAACAAAATGGCATAACAACAAATATTGATGAGATAAGGACCTCCTGTTTGTTAAGAGTATTAACACAAAATTTCCTTTAGAAATAGAAGCTTATTGCTCATGAGTTTGGATGATAGTCAGGGATGGATCTAGAATCAGGCAAGACAGGTGACCACTTATTCTACTCAATCTAAGCATACATTGAGGAATGATTTTTTTGGTCAATTTATAAAAAGTAACATTTTGATGCCAGAAAATCCTGCTGTCCACGGTGCAGTCATTTCTATTGATAAGTCTATGAATGTATCACCATTGTGAGGAAAATGGGGCACCATTGGATATATATGCATATATATAATATATATATATACATACATACATAGAGAGACAGACAGAAAGACAGAGACAAAGAGGCAGAGAGAGACAGAGACAGAGACAGAGACAGAGACAGAGACAGAGACAGAGACAGAGAGCCAAGTCTCAAACTCCAGATGCTTAGGCTTTGCTATGAATCACTGAAACAAAACACTTCTTCCAGGGTATTAGAGGAACTATATCTCTGATAAAGTATGGGGTTGGCAGCAAAAGGGGTTCAACTTGTGCCCAAGATTGTGGAAGCACACACATACAACTGTCAATTATTCCTTGGGTCTACTTCTAATGTGTCAAGACATCCTCCTGATACTGGTATGTGACAGGACAAGTGTCTCCTCTTCCAACATTGGGTAGATCTAAGACAAAGTTGCCCTTGAACTTGATTGCTTCTGATTTCCTAGTCATCTAAAATTAGATTAAAAGTCTTAACTATGTGAAATCTAGGCCCCTTGGAAATGGTAGATTTTTTTTTATTCCTACTTGGGTAACCTTACTCTGCCCATCTGACCAGACATGTTTCCATATGGAGACAAAGTGGGACAATAAGTCCAAAGTATCCTTTATCCCATATCCGTGCAGTGTTTGGCCAAACTAAATCTTCTTATGTTAAATATTCAGTGATTTTAAACGAGGTGCCTCATTTAGTCCCAACACTGAACCTGAAACAAGAGGATGTTGATGTTACATCTACGCCTCCTACAAAAGAGTTTAAGAGAAATGTGGTAGTAGAAATTAGCCTACAGATATGAAGGGAGGCTCAAGAAGTGGACTTCCAGAAGGAAGAGAAAGGAAGAGATAGTCTGTGAGTAGCAGATAAAAAGAAAGAAAGAACAAATTGAGAAAATAGTGGAAGAAGGGAATCATCTGGTAGTTCTCTGCATTCAGGTTTGGGTGTGAGACTGTTGCATGAGTGTCTGCATTCATCAGGGATTTGGGTTGTGCTATGTGTTCTGATATACTACACACAACTACACACAAATTTAATTTTTGAGGGGAAGGCAGTGACCAGAAAGCCCAGCTGGATTCTACTTGAGAATGACAAGTTTCTGAGCTGCCTAAATTCACCCCCAAAGGGGAGATGTGTGTCTATGGGGCATAAGGCATGGACTACAGCAGTGTGTGAGTGAAAGATCCCTAGCATCATCTTCTAACTAGCCAGCCAAGGCAAACATTCAGTGAGAGATAGCAGAGGTAGGTACAAGGGAAATTAGGGGAGACAGAGCATGCAATCCCTCCATCTAGTCAGCTATGGCAAGCATTCAGTGAGAGTTAGCAGAAATAAGTTGAAAGGAAATTAGTGAAGGCAGGAAGGAGTTTAACTATTAAGTCCTTGATATTTGAACCTGTCTTTAACTTGTCTAAACGGAACTCTAATTCTAACCCTAAATGCCTCCTGCCTCCTGATTCTATCCCAAATGAGCTTCCTAGTTCCTCACTCTAACCCTAACCCTTATGTTGCCACTGAAGTGACAAGTATTTATGGGAGTCTATCTAGGTCCCAGGATCATGGTTTACCCACTTATCACAGAATGCCCCAGAGGTGGAGAAAACAATTAGGACTGAAGCAGCTGCTGGATATAGCCCAGAGTTGCATAACTGACCTGTACCCATAGAGCTTACACCCAAATTCCTATACCTAAAGTAAAGTGATTGGCAACTGGCCCAGAACAGTGTTTTCAGTGAAAGCACAAAGCTTCTAGCTGACAGTTACACATGGTTGTGCAATTTTCACACTTTACCAGGGTACACATGTCTCAGATTTGATTGCTGCAGAAGGGAATCAAGTATTAGAAGAAGCATTTGAATTAAATGACCTTTGAGGTCCTTTTCAGTTATAAGACTGTGATTCTTTGGTTCTCTCACTCCATGGTATTATCAATCCTTAAAGACCAATCTATAACTCTCCAAAGCAAGTCAAGGCCAGCTGCTCAGACAGAGAGACTGTAAGGATCAGAAGCTAGAGAAATGTCACTAAGTTTCTAGATGTCTTCCTGAAAACCTTTTCAAGCCCTGATTAAAATAGCTATATAGTGGTAAATCCTTATTATTTGGAGTTCTACTAATTGGGAAACTGTTTGTAGAAGCTAAATCATAAGGAAAATAACCTATGCTAAACTTTATCTTTATTCTACCCATGAGGAAAGAGTTCACTGAGCAAATTAATTGTATGAAGGTCATGATTAAGCTACTAAAGAGAACAAATTATTTTTAAGCATTTTTGAAATACCATTTACAGACAAATAATTGATATGCTGCTGATAAATTATTCTTCTCTATTCATTAAAGAAGTTCCTTAAGGATCATTACCTGCCCAAACTCCATTAGCCTAATTAGTGTTACTCTCTATATGTACTTGAAAGCAATAAAATTAGATTTCTTTCAAAAATAGTCTATAATTCTGACTTTTCACTATTTCAGACTGGCTCCATTTCTGGCAATTTGTATATGCAAGTGAAGCTTTCATTTCTTTCTATATTTAAGAGTCTAGATATTTTTTTAAATGTGGTTTTCAAATTGAAAATGTGAATTTCAGTGTCATAATTTCATGGGATTCCCATGTCCAAAAATGTTCTCTCAATATCTTATGAAGAATTTATAATGAAATTTTTTCAAAACAATGAAATTAACATCTCTGCTTCAGGCTAATCTGAGTGATCAACTGACACAAAGTCAAAGAAGATGAGGAGAGTCTAACACAATAAAAACATAAAGGTTGGGAAAGAGTGGAAAGATTGTGAAGAAACCAAAAGAATGAAGAATTTTTATGAATCATTTTCCATTGTCGACTTTGCATCCTAGGAATACACATGCACAAAACAAAAATAATTCCTGCCTTAAAGGAGCTTACGTTCTACTAGGAGAAACAATATATAGATGCAAGTATCAGCCAAGGAGGGGAACTTTATATCAAAAATTACAAAAATGGTGAATCCATAGTGAAGTAAAACTATACTCACCCACTACTTCAGGAACATCAGAAGAATTAATCTGATTAGGGTTCAGGATTCAGAAAGAGTGAGAACTGAGAAAGGGATTCCATCGAGGATCTGCTGGAGGTAGCTCATAACTACCCACTAACTGTTAAATTTTCAGTATGAACAATCAAACTTCACAAATAGACACATAGTACAAATTGGGGTTTAATTTATTGTTTTGTTAATGTCTAAACTTGCAAAAGCATTGGAGAGAATGTTGATAATGGAGATTAAATTTTAAAATGTGCCATAAGTAGGCCTTTTTTTCCCCCCTCTGGAGAGCTAGTTGTTAAACATTTACCAGCATACTGCTGCAACCTTTGGAGCTTGGCTGTGAAGCTGTCTTTAGGAAATAGCCATAGAAGAGAGACCTAATCCATGAAAGGCAGCATTTTATAGGTCAATATTTCTCAAACTATGCTGCAGTTAATCCCAAAGTTTGGATGTTTGTTTGTTAATGAATGAAGCTTCAGTAATATGCTGATAAATGTTTAATAAGCTCTCAATGAGGAACAAATTATATATAGGACATTCTTTTAGGTTTCATCTGTATTATTAGTATAATTTCCATTGATTAAGACCAATCAATAAAACAATAACTTGAGAACTGATTTGCTGATTTCTGAGGTGAAAAATGGGCAGCTAGGTGGCACAGTGAATATAATGCCAAATATAGTCAGAAAGATCCAACTTCTTGACTTCAATTCTGATCTCAGATGCATACTAGCTGAATGACCCTGGGCTAGTCACTTAACCCATTTTCCTCAGTTTCCTTCTCTGTTAAATAAGCTGGAAATGGACATAGCAAACCACATTAGTTAGTATCTTTGCCAAGAAAATCTCAAATTTTTTTTTTTAACAGAACAGAGGTGAACATGTTCACATGAAAATTTAACAATTGGCTCCCAGAGTCTGAGCTGGTTCCAACACATTTCTGTGTTAAAAATAAAACCATTAAAAATAAACAAATTATAAAAGATTTTACTACAAGCATTTTGCCAGAGTTGTGGTTAAACTGAAGGGTTTTAGCAATGTGGAAAAGTTTGAGAACCAGTACTGTAGTGGATAGAGCCAGGAATACCTAAGGTCAAGTACACAGACTGATTCTATAATGTTAAGCAAGTCATCTTCCCTCTGCCTGCCCCTGACAATTTTCTGAAACTAAGTGACAAGGAAGTTGCCATCCTACATTAGGAGAAAGAGTTTCTTTATCTGGGAGTTCCCCTTTACCTGTGAAATCATGGGTCAGTGCCTCTCTTAATATGCCTAAGAACTGCAAATTGAAGAATGCAGAAAACTAACAAAGTGTGAGAATAAGCCAAACAGGCTTGTCAGGTTTTGAAGATACTAGAGAAAAAGCTAGAGGCAACAACATTAATGACCTTATTTTTTTTTCCTTTTAGAAACCAGGTGGATGATTTTCTACCTCTTTATCCTCAGGGGAAAGCACTGTCAATGTAGATGACTTTCAGAATCACATTAGGAAGCATGCCCTCTTTCCACTCTGGTCTACTGGATGATTAGATATCTGGTGTCTAAATTAACAAAGGCAAAAAAAAGAAACTATTGGTGGGGATGGGGATAGAAATGGAGATGAAGATGAAGATGAAGTTGGAAATGGGAATGGACATAGAGATGGAGTTGGGATGGGGATGGAGATGGAGATAGGGATAGGGAAGGGATGGGGATAGGGAAGGGGATGAGAATGATGATGGAGAGGAAGATGGAGTTGGAAATGGGAATGAGGACGGTGATAGAGAAGAGGATAGAAGTGGGGATAAGGATAGGAATGGGGATAGGGATGGAGGTGAAGATGGAAAGGATGGGGATGGATGTGGGGATAGAATGGGAAGAAAAATGTTGGGAAAGGGGCAAGGATGGGGATGGGAATGGAGATGAAGATGGAATTGGAGATGGGGTTCGGGATGGGAATATAGGTGGGAATGGGAATGAAGATAGTTAGGTGAGAGTAAGGGTAGAGAGAGCAAGACTTGTACTCCTCTCCACAGAAGACCAAAGAGAAAAGATTTAAAAGACAAACTAATAGACTGAAGTTAAAGATAGAAGAGAGAATTTTCTAACATTGGAAATTGAAGCTTGTGGAATGAATGAACTTCCTGACTGCCTTTTAAAAGACAGAATAGTTTTTCCCTGGTCTAGGATGGTCTCCAGACTATACTGTGTGTGTGTGGGCAAAGAGCAAAGTGATAGAGAAGATAACCCTTTTATCAGTTACCGGCCCTGTGATCCTGAAAGGGATTATTCTCAGATTAAGAAACCTTTATCCACTTTAAATGGCAGTCACAGGAAATCCCTCTTACTGTAGGTAGCTCTCAGTGGCCTTCCCAGGGTTAACAAATTGCCCTAGAACTGGCATATTTAAAAGGAAGAACTCTGTATTTCAGGGATTTCCTTAAGGCCAGTGGGACTGATCTTTACAAATCTGTATGCTTCTTCTACCAATGACTGCCTTTTGAGCATGACTCACTTACATAATTCTTTGCATCTGTGGAGGGAAAAAACTAGTATTTAAAGAGGTCAACCACAGGAAATGAAAGCAATTCCTTAAACAGCTATAGGTGTTTTTTATTTGACCTCATCTCCCAATTTAAAATAGCAACAAAAGATAGATTAAGATTAAATAGAGACCAGAGTGATTTTTTTCATTCCATGAACATTTTATAAAATAAAATGAAATAAAAATTTTAAGCCTTCCCCAGGTAGTATGAAGGCTATGAGAATATTGCGGATAACTTTTGAAGAAAGGGGATCTTTTTACAATATATTTTATTTATCTAATTAAAACATATGGAGATGTGACTTTATTATAAATATTACAGAAGCTCCCTGGCCCTCTACTTTTACATCTACACCCAGCCCACAGTTGCTTGGCTACTGTATCCATCCACAGTTCATGAGCCCCCATTTTCCAGTGGATGGATATCTTTCAATCAAGTCATAACTAATTACATGATGTCAAATAAAACAAAAGCAAGATGCAAGGTAATAGGAAGGTGTTAAATTGAGAATCAGTCAGTTAAAAAGCATCTATTAAGGACTTATTCATTTACTAGGCACTGTACTGAGTGCTAGGAATATGAGGATAAACAAAAATACAGTGGTCCCTTCCTTTAGTAAATTCACATTCTAATGGGATATATCTAAATAACAAGGTTTATACAAGATGAATAAAATGCAAGTGAAAGTTGTTTGTCCTTCATTCTTGAAGAAGACCAATGATATCATGATAGTGACATCTTGACTTTCAAAGGAATTGGATTTAAGTGAGGCAGAACTGGACAAAGTCACCACCTTCACTCTCTCTTCCAGTCATTGGAGTCTAGTGGCAAGAAATAAGTCAAGACAACTGGCAATGGTGCCAGGAGTAAGAAATGATGGAGATCACAGGCTTGTAAACCAGGTATCAAACTTATAGCCCACTAAACCTGCAACCCTCCCAAGTACAGTGGGAACCAAATTAAAGTGTAAACTGGAGGCAAATGATGAGGAAAGAGCTAATGCAGAAGAGTGAAACTTGAGCTCAAGGTTTAAGGAGGCTGGAGAGACAGAAGACAGATGAAGAAGGAAAGCATAGAAAACAGCCAATGAAAATACCCAGAATCAGGAAATGGAATGTCTTGTACAAGAACTGCAAGGAGGTCAGTACAGCTAGACCACAGAAGACATGGAAGAGGTTAAAATATGAGATCTGTGATTGTCAATCAAACAAGTTTCAATCTACATCATTAAAGTAATTTTTGTCACTAGGGATTCCTTAGACCAATGAAATCACAGGTCCAAAAGAAAAAGAGATAAAATTAATTAGAAAACTCACCAGAAGAGCAATCTGGAATTATGCCCAAAAAGTTATAAAAATGTGCATACCCTTTGACCCAGCCATACTACTACTGGGCTTATACCCCAAGGAACTACTAAAGAAGGGAAAGGGACCTGTGTGTGCCAAAATGTTTGTGGCAGCCCTTTTCATAGTGGCTAGAAGCTGGAAGATGAATGGATGTCCATCAATTGGAGAATGGTTGGGTAAACTATGGTATATGAATGTTATGGAATATTATTGTTCTATAAGAAATGACCAACAGGAGAAATACAGAGAGGCCTGGAGAGACTTACATCAACTGATGCTGAGTGAAACGAGCAGAACCAGAAGATCATTATACACTTCAACAATGATACTGTACGAAGATGTATGCTGATGGAAGTGGATTTCTTCAACATAGAGAAGAGCTAATCCAATTCCAATTGATTAATGATGGACAGAACCAGCTACATCCAGAAAAGGAACACTGGGAAATGAATGTAAACTGTTATTTTTACCTTCTGAATCCAATTCTTCCTGTGCAACAAAAAATTCGGTTCTACACACATATATTGTATCTAGAATATACTGTAATATATTTAACATATATAAGACTGCTTGCCATCTGGGAGAGGGGGTTGGGGGAGGAAGGGAAAAAATCTGAATAGAAGTAAGTGCAAGGGATAATGTTGTAAAAAATTACCCATGCATATGTACTGTCAAAAAAATGTTATAATTATAAAATAAAATTTAAAAAAAAATTAAAAAAAAAAAACCTCACCAGAATTACTAAGTTGTCTTTTTTACACTATACTCCCTTCCATGTGACTTTTATTTTGATTTAAAAAGCAACTACCTTTCCAGTCTTCTTACATTTAATCCCTTCCTCTTTTGCCAAGAAGGTATCCTGTTGTATAGGCTTTAAAATTCAAATTGAGAGATTTATATTTCATCCTGGTGGTAATAGGGAGCTGGTGGTATTTGTGGAGTGAGGGTCAGACTTGTAACTAGGTCAGACTTGTACTTCAGGTGCAGTTGAGTGAAAGATGAATTAAATTAGGAGGGACTTGAAGCAGGAGGACCAATGAGAAAGTTATTGCAAAAGTCCAGATAGGAGATAATGAGAGCCTGTACCAAGCAGATATGTGAGGAGAATGAAAGGGATGTTTATGAGAAATGTTGAAGATTTGTAGCATAATGGATATACAGGGTATATTGGAGTGAAGAATGAAGAATGATTGCAAGGCTGTGAATCTAAATGGCTGGGAGGATAATGGTACTCTTGACAGTGATAAGAAAGCTAAGATAAGGAGAGGGATTGGGAGGAAGGATGGCAAGTTCTGTTTTGGACATGTTTATTTTAAAGTATCCATGGAAGATCCAATTTGGAAATGTCTCAGAGGCGGTTGTAAGAGGATAGTGGAGCTCAGCAAAGAGATTAGGGTTGTATATATAGGACTGGGAATCATATTCATACATTTTTCCCACATATACACACCCACATATACACATTTCTAAAACTATGACTTCAGATCCATTTGTCTCTGTCCTTGGGGCTGTTTTAGTGTCACAGTTCAAACTATAGAATGAGAATTAAATGTTAGTGACTTGCCAATAAAGGGAGGGAGGAACCCTGAGGTCTAGGAGACACTGCTTTGCATCCCAAGAATTATGAAGAGCTGGAAAGAACTGGTGGCTTCTTGGAAACCAGGAGTAGGAACAGCAACTTCTACACCAAGAAAATTTCTTCAATCCAACAGGATATTTCATATGTTATATTATACAGAAAATTCACCATGCATTTTATAAGATAGATTAAATGAAAATACCTCCCCATCAATCCTCTGAACCATTACCACTCCCTTAGATAGACATTCCAAGTCTTCATGGGATTTGAATTTTCTTAATTTTTTGCATGTGTTGGAGATGTTTAAGGACAACTGGGAAAGAAGGTTGAAGGAGACATGAATGGCCTGAGATGTGTGTTCTTCAGATTTCAGGGAAATTGTATTGTGTTCACTGTTGATAAATATAATAAATAAATAAAAGATGATTTTAGACTTATGACCTACAGAGCAAAGCAGCCATTAGAGTCATGGTTCATAACCTGGGGCTTGTAACCTTGTGTGGGAAAATATCGCATCTTTATTTTTGCTAAAGTCTAGTTGAAATTTAGCATTTCCTTAAATTCTATTTAAAAAAAAAGAACATTATTTTGCACATTTTTGCCATTCAGAGTGTTACTGACTTCTTTTATTAAAATGTTGGCATTATAACAAAATGATAGTATTATTTTTAAAAAGAACGTTATTTTAAGAAGAGATATATAGGCTTCTCTAGACTAGCAAAGGGTACCCATGCCACAAAAAATGGTTCAGAACTGATCCAACCATTCTGGATATCAATTTGGAACTATGCCTAGAGTGCTATCAAACTATACATACCCTTGATCCAGCAGTGTTACTATTGTGCTTATATCCCAAAGAGATGATATAGAAGGGAAAAGGACCAACATGTGCAAAAATATTTCTGGTAGCCCTCTTTGTAGTGGCAAGGAACTGGAAACTGAATGGATACCCATCAGATGGAAAATGACTGAATAAATTATGGTATATGAATGTTATGGAATATTATTGTTCCGTAAGAAACAACTAGCAGGATGATTTCAGAGATGCCTGGAGAGACTTACATGAACTGATGCTGAATTAAATGAGCAGAACCAAGAGATCATTATACACAGTGACTGCAAAATTGTACTATGTTCAATTCTGACAGATGTGGCTCTTTTCAACAATGAGATGATTCAGACCAGTTCCAATGGTCTTGTGATGAAGAGAGCCATCTGCACGCAGAGAGAGAGAGGCCTGTGGGGACTGAGTATTGATTACAACATAGTATTTTCACCTTTTTGTTGTTGTTTGCTTGCACTTTGTTTTCTTTCTCATATTTTTTTTCCTTTTTGATCTGATTTTTCTTGTGCAGATGATAATTGTGGAAATATGTATAGAAGAACTGCACATGTTTAGCATATTGGATTGCTTGCCCATCTAAGGTAGGGGTAAGGCAAGGAAAAAAATTTGGAACACAAGATTTTGTAAGGGTGAAAGTTGAAAATTATCTATACATATGTTTTGAAAATAAAAAAAAAGCTTTAATCCAAAAAAATGAAAAAATTAAAATTATCCAGTTCTTTTTATTTAAAAAAAATTGGTTCAGAACCCTTGCATTCAAGGCATTCAAAAACAGGATCAACTATTTAGGTCTTAGGATGATAAAACTTATTGAGGACTCATAAATAAGAGTCTTGAGAAGTCTGGGAACCACTGCTATATTGTATTGGAGGTAAAGGTGAAAGAAATTTAACTGAGTAGCTGGTATTCTTTCATTCAGCACTTGCAAAAGTTTCACACATTACACAGTAGCTTTCCAAAAGCAATCCAGGAACTTACTTCCAATCCTAGAATACTGCAGACCCCTCAATCAGTATTGCTAAGGGGTCTTTCATATTTGACTTTGTTGAATGATTGGAGTAGGTGATAAACTACTTCCCACATCTATCCCCAGGAGGCATAGAGATGAAATCATATGGTGTTATAGACTATTTCTAGACATTTCATCACCTTTGCTATTCTCGATGAATATTTATTCTCATTCTTTCCCAATCCAACTTTATACCCAAGGGAGGAGGGCCATGATGAGATGATCCAGGAATGACAAAAACTGTTTTACTCTTTTCTAGAGGCAGGGAACTCAAGACTTTGAACAGAGTACATGGAAACCCGAATCAGAAATCTGTATAGCTCAGGGGGAAAAGTCAGACAAATCCTGCTGGAAAATCAGGATGTTCCCTGCTCATGTCTCCCACTGTATGACCAAAAACAATGAGCTAGGCAATAGCATCTGTCTTTCTTTCTTATACTCTGAAGCACCACTGTCATCATCTACCTCCATTCATCCCTACCATGTATCTGAACAGAACTATAACTGTAAAGGGCTAGACCTGAGCAGATGCACTTAATGCAAGATAACCTAGCACTTGAGGCTAATTACCAATTGGACAATACTCTATTAACTTATGCTTGGAGGATGACCTTACTCAACTCTGTGCTAGCTCCATTTGTGGGTGTGGACAGAGAAAGGGAAGAGAGATCAGAGGATGGAATAGGACAAGCAGGATCATTCTTTGGCGGTGGAGAGAGAGAAAGGAAGTGTGGAGATTCCTATGTCTAATCCCCTGACAGCGACCTAAAAGACCAAGAATAAAGATTTTGCTTATCCTGACTCTGGCTGATTCCAAGATATCCAAGGTATTAACGCGGTCACTACATATAACTAACTTCTGGTTCACCGTGTTTATAGTTGTGTCCACATTTTCTAATGTCTATAGCAGATAACTGTTTACAAATAAATCAGAGATGTCTTTTACTTTTTCTCTAGACATAGCAGGTGGCTTATATTTACAGATTTAAAAAGGAAACTGGAAAGGTAGCCATGACATATCAGCTAGAGATTTAATTTCAGTTAGAAAAATCTGAGTTCAAGTGTTACCTCTAATATTTACTTGCTATGTGATCCAGGGCAAGCCCCAATCTCTCTATCTATGCCCATAAATTACAAAGCAAGTTTGAATCATCCTCAAAAGGAATTTCTTATATCAATAAAATCACAGAGGTTTTTTGGGGGGAATAGATAAAATTACCAAGAAAATCCAACAGAGAAAATAAATTTAGCTCAGATGCCAACAAAAATTTTCTGGAATTGAAGATAAACATAACAAAGGATGTCACCAGAGAGATGCATGATGGTATAAGGTAAACCAATCAGGTTGTAGGAACAAGGACACCCATCTTCTTGACTTTCTATGGATAAAGGAGCATGCCAGACCTCAAGGAAAACCTTCATAATAACACCGTGGATCCCTTGGATAGATTTTACTAATAAAATAAAAAATAGATGAATTGTGACATGTGATATCCACAGCAATTAAGTCATCAATCAGTGCAAGAATGAAAGAATTCAGGTGAGAATTTGAACTCTGGAAAAGACAAATTTCTTTAGTAACTCAAAAAGGAATTTGGACATGGAAACTTCTTGGGTATCCAGAAAAATGGACCTCTAGACTAGAAGCAAATGAGGAAAAGATGTTTAAACCCAAAGAAATCAATAATAACTCTCCCCTAAACTAGTCTCTGTCTCAGTAAATACTCATCTGTAAATAAGTACACAGCTGCCCTAATCCATCCTGCACACAGCTGCCAGACTAATCTTTCTAAAGCTCTGATTTCTTTTTCTTTGTAAATTAAGCTTTGTTTTCTTTCCATTGACAAGTATTTATATTTCTCTCTCCCACCTACCAACACATTGAAGAGAAAGAAAAAAGAAAGCCCTTATAAAAAATATGCATTTTTTTGTTGTTCAGTCATTTTCAGTTGTATCTAACTCTTTGTGATCCCATTTGGGATTTTCTTCACAAAAATATTAGAATGGTTTTACATTTCCTCCTCTAACTCATTTTTACAGATAAGAAACTGAGGCAAAATGACTTACCCAGAATCACATAGCTAGTAAGAGTCTGAGAAAGGATTTGAAATCAGGAAAATGAGTTTTCCTGATTCCAGGCACAACATTCTATTCACTTACAGCTAAAGCAACCAAGTGCCCCTAAGAAAATGAATTCTTTAATTGGCTATATCCAAAAATATACTTATCATTATATTTATATTGAGTCTATCACCTTTCCATCAGGAAGTAACTAACCTTCTTTATCATCAATCCTCTAGAATTATAATTAGTTTTTAAATAGCTTTTTATTGATAAAATATAAGCATGGGTAATTTTCAACATTGACCCTTGCAAAAACTTCTGTTCCAACTTTTCCCCTCCTTCCCTCTGCCCCCTCCCCTAGATGGCAGATAGTTCCATACATGTTAAATATGTTAAAGTATATGTTAAATTATATATATATATATATACATATATATGTATGTATATATATATATATACACATACATATATAGAGTTGTCTTGCTACACAAGAAAAATCCCATTTAGAAAGAAGGTAAAAATAACCTGGGAAGAAAACAAAAAATGTAAGCTAACGATAACAGAAAGTGTAAATGATGTATTGTGGTCCATACTTATTTCCCTGTTTTCTTTCGTTGGGTGTAGCTGGTTCTGTTCATTACTGATCAACTGGAACTGATTTGGATCCTCTCATTGTTGAAGGTAGCCACTTCCATCAGAATTGATCCTCATAAAGTATTGCTGTTGAAATGTATAATGATCTCCTGGTTCTGTTCATTTCATTTAGAATCAGTTCATGTAAGCCTCTCCAAGCCTCTCTGTATCCATCCTGCTGGCCATTTCTTACAGAACAATAATATTCCATAACCTTCATATACCATAATTTACCCAACCATTCTCCAATTGATGGGCATCCATAGAATTGTAATTGTTAACTGCACTGCTCAGAGTTAAATCTTTCTAATTTGTTTTTACAATGTTTTTATTATAAAGTTTGTTCTCCTTCCACTTTACTCTGCACTAGTTCATACAAGTCTTTCCAGGTTTTTCTGAAATCATTCCTTTGTCATTCCTTAATGTCAGACTAGAAAATGTGCCCTAAAAATGTCTGCTTCACCCAATTTAACTCTGGCTACCTGCTAAAGCAGTGATTGTAGTATATAATCAAAGTACAAAAAAAAAAGTACAAAAACTTTTGCAAAAATGATTCACCACTGATATATGGATAACAAATTTAGTATACTTAAAAAACAAATAACTCTTGTTGATAAAGAACTCAGCAAGTATTATAACCAAATAGCAGCCCTGAATGAAACAAGATTGACAAATGAAGGCTGCCTTACTGAAGTTGGAAATGGATTCATACTTTTCTGTAGTGACCACAGTGATAGCACCAAAAAGCTGATGTAAGTTTCACAATAAAAACTAATCCAGTTAAAAAGCTTGAATACCTACTAAAGGGAGTAAAGGACAAACTTATGACAATGCAATGGCCACTTGCAGGGTCATCAGTGCCTGTGCTCCTACCATGATGAATTTTGATAAAGTTAAAGAAATGTTTTATGAAGACCTGGAGACCCATCATCAATGTGACAAAAGAAGACAAGCTTATAATTCTGGGTGACTTTAACACCAGTGTAGGTACAGATGATCAGAAATGATAGGGAGTCCTTGAAAGAAATGGAATTGGAAACAGTAACAGCAATGGAAATTACTACTACTTTACTAATGCATCTCATGATCTTCTTTGCGAACACTATCTTCCATTTTCCTAAATGCAATAAAACTTCATGAATGTACCCTCAGAACAAAAACATTAATATTTAATAGACTATATTATTGTAAAGAAGAAGAGACAGATAGGATGTGAGAGTAATGAAAGTAAAATGTGATGCAGAATGCTGGACTGATCATAGACTTATCCTGTCCAAGCTAAACATTCACATTCAACAAAAGCATCCCTGAGACTACCAGAAGACATAATGTTAACAGATTAGAGCACCCATGTATGAAATGTTTATTGCTAACTGTCTTGTAAATCTCAGATGGAGTAGCAGCTGAGCTAACCTATATTGGTAACAGTGGAGTAGAAAAAAGTGGGTGGCATTTGGAGATTTGTAGTACAGTACTAAATTTACTCACCTTGGCCAGCATACTCACAAACATCAAGGCTGGTTTGACAAAAATGATAGGGAAATTTGGAAGCTGCTAAATGAAATGTAAGAACTCCACAAGATCTACCAACAGGATAGTTCATCCATCTCTAAAAAGATAGTTTTTAACTCCATCAAGAGTAAATTGCCTAGCTGTGTGACCCTGAGCAAGTCACTTAACCCAAATTGCCTCAGCAAAAAGCAAAAAAAAAAAAAAAGTAAAGTGCAAGCAAAGTTTAAGGAGATATAGGATTCTTGGTTCATTAAAAAACGTAAATGAATATCAGTTTTATGCTAACACTAACAATTCAAAACACTTTTATGATGCTCTGAAAGTTATTTATGGGTGCAGCTCACCTATTCAGTAAGAGTCAATTAATGAAAAGGACATGATCCTCAAAAGATGGACTGAATGCTCACCTAGTGTTTTCAACAGACCATCATCAACCAATGCTGAAGCCACTGACTATTTACATCAGGTTAAAGTCAATTCCTCTCTATTTAAACTTTCAACAGAAGATGAGATTTTCAGTGCTATTAGATTCCTCTCCTGTAGCAAAGGGCCTAAGTGCTGATTCTACTCCAGCTGAGATTTATAAGACAATCTGCTACTCAGAAAAAAGTAAACTGACATGTCCTGAGTTGTATGGCAAAAAGAGGTTATTCCCACAAGAATTCAAGGATTCTATAAAGAAAAGGGAATAGATTGTCCTCTAACAACGGGGGAGAGGAAGGGGTCAGAAATCTTTCTTTTGGTCAGTGCCAGAAAGATTCTTACCAATATTCTCCTTAATCAGCTGATTTTTTTCCCATCTGGAAGATTATTATCTGACTGAGAACCAGTGTGTCTTCAGAAAGAGCCAAGGAATGGTAAATATGATGTTTGCTACCCAACAACTCCAAGAGAAAAATCAAGAGTAGAATAGAAGTTTGAATACAACATTCATCTATCTGACAAGGTCTTTGATAGTGTCAATCATGGGAGCTTATGGCAGATCATTACAAAATTTGGCTGCCTGAAGAAGTTCAATATTTTTGCCAGTTCTATAAATAGCAAGTTTGCATTGATTTCCTACTTATCAATGGAATGAAGCAGGGCTCTTTGCCTGCTACCATGCAATACCATGCAATGTTGTCAAATGCCTTCAACGACAAAAAATGGCATCAAGGCCAGCTACCACACTGATGGTAAATTAAAAGCCAAAATTAAAATGGAGGAGAATCGATTCACAACTTTTTGTTCTCAGATGATTGTGCACTCTGAGGCTGAGATAAAATAAAGTATAGAAAAATTCTCTGTCATTTTGCTACTTTTGACCCAACAATTAATACCAGGAAAACAGATTTTCCATCAGGCAACACTGTACCATCCATATATGGAACCATTGGTTACAGCAAAAGGAGACATTTGGAATTCCGTGGAAAAATTCCCTTATCTTAGCAATATGCTTCCCAGGGAAGTATACATAGATGCTGAAATTGGCATACATATTGCCAAAGCTAGATCAATGTTCTGGTAGATTCTGAAGGAACTTGCAGGAGAGAAGAGGTATTGATTTCCTACTAAACTGAAAGTCTACAGAGCTGTTGTACTGAACTCATTACTATGTGCTTGTGAAATCTGGTCAGTATAGCAGTGTCATGCCAGGAAATTGAACCACTTCCACCTGAAATTGTCTTAAGAAAATTCTGAAGATCACCTGGCAAGATTAAGTACCAAACACTGAGGTCCTTTTTTGAGGTGAACTGCCAAGCATTCAAACCCTACTACAGAAAGCATAACTGTATACTAGACACATTGTTTGAATGTAAAACATACATTTGGTAAACTATGGATATTAAATTATGTTTATATTTTTATGAGAAAGCACTATAGAGCTACTTTTAAATAAAATGTGCATCTATTTAATGTTGAAAAATAATTATCTTGTCAGTCTGTATGTTTTACAGAATCATTTGTAAATATTGTAAATAAATTACTAGAACAACATTTTTAAAAGTCATGCTAAAGGATGTATCAGTTAACAGGGAAATAATAAATTATCAAACAAACACAAAAACAAACAAACATACATTTGCCCAAGACTATTTAATGGAGAACTCACACAAGTGCTAACATGGAAGTCGGAAGAAATGGTAGGGGAATACTCTCAAGGTCTCTCCGAAGAACTCTGGCATCTATTGTGAGATGGCACAGGACTGCCAGCATGGGTTGCCCATATCATGTGCATTTATTTGCTCTATGAGCAAAGCAGAATAGGAGTAAATAAGAGAAACATGTGATATGCAAATTTAGAGACATCTCCATTCCAAATGTTCATATAGAATACTTGTACCTCACTTCTGAGTACATATTGATCTGATCAGCCATCCTCAGACACACTATACCTTGACCTTAACCTAGTGATGTCATTTTGGATCTCTTAGAGCACAAAGGAGAACAACCACCAATAACAATAACAAATAACTATTTGTATCCCCTGCACTAGGCACAATGTCTAATACATAATAAGTGCTTAATTAATGCCCTATTTATCCATCTATCTATCTATTTGTTGGTTTTAAGGTTCTTAATAATCTGAACATGTTATATTAATACCATCCAGTATATTAAGTTCTAGCTAAAGGCAAAATACGGCATCAAGTGGGTAGAATGCCAGGCCTGAATTCAGGAAATGAGTCTTCCCTAGTTTAAATCTAGCCTCAGACACTTCCTAGTTGTATGACCCTTGGCAAGTCACTTAACTCTGTTTGTCTCATCTGTAAAATGAGCTGGAGAAGGAAATGGCAGACCACTCTAGTACCTTTGCAGAGAAAACCCCAAATGGATCAAAAAGAGTTATAGAAGCAGCTAAAAAGACTAAACAACAGCAAAAGTAGGCAGAGCACTCTGCTAGATGCCAGGAGATATACAAAACTGATCCTTAGCTATTTTTGTCCAACCTGCTCCCCTCAAGGAACAAAGAAGGGCAGATTTAGCTAATCTATAAATAGATGTAATCAAAGAGGCTATATACATAGCAACACAAAACAGAGTGCTGTTTAAGCACAAAAGAGGGATGTATTAGGGGGACTGCAGGAAGGCATTAATGTGACCAGAATCAAGAAGTTTACATTCTAGTTAGAGAATGATTTACCAGTACCAGTGGTTATAATATACAATATTACATGGTAAATATGTTAAAGAGATGCTTCAAAAAAAAAAAGTATAACAACTGGGTCCCTAAAACCAGAGACCACCTGCTACTTTCCCCAGGGTTAATGAGATTGTTTAATGAGTTATGCAACTCAGCCTGAGCCCCTACCAGTAAAACTATTATTATTATTGGTGAAGTCATCAATCCAATAGCAAAACAAATACTTAATTAGGGCATTAAAACAATGTAAATAATGGGAGAAATCAAATAGAATCATTCTTTTCACTGCATACACAAATGGATACAACTCCCTCATAGGCCCTAGAGGTATTACAATCAAATCCTAATCCAACTCTCACTTTTCTCTCTAGCATAATTAGAGGAAACAGTCACTTAAGAATGCACTACCCCTATGATAAAACCATAGGATCCAGAGCTTTTTGCCTCATTGTTTAACAGGAATCACTCATCAGGATTCTGCTGGGACTCCTGGGTTCAGTAATATCATTATAATATTACTCCATGGGACCCCTTCTTCCATCCTCCTACTCCAGTCACAACCAGCAATTTATTCTCAATCTCTTCTTGTGCCTGGCACAGTTCCAACAGCTCTGCTTTTATGTCAATCTCTTTCTTCTATATCTCTTCCCTATGGAGGAGGAATGCCTCTTTTCTATGGGCAACTACAACATTTATAATTTATATTATAGTTTAAAACTTTGTTTCATAGGAAATACGAGAAAAGCAAAAGAGCCCCAGTTTTGGAATAATAATCAAAATTGAGTTCCAACTCTGCCATGTCCCCCCATGAATGTGTAGTGGAAAGACTAGAACCTGGGTTCAAATCCCTACTTTGATACTACTTTCATGATCTTAGGCAGATCAAAATCTCTCCATATCTCAGTTTACTCATCTTTAAGATAGCAGACTTAGAAAAGATGGTCTCCAAAATCCTTTCCAGCTGTAAATCTCTGACCCTATGATGTTAAGAATCAGTTTTCTTATTTGCAAAAATGGAGATAATATTTATACCTCCTACCTCACACAGTTGTATTAATGAAAGAGTGAATTGTAAAGCTCTGAGAAGTTAGCTACAGTGGGGACTGATAAAGATTTATTACATCTCCTTATAAATTCATACCTCCTTATTATTAAATTATCTGCACTCAAGACAGGTGACTTGAGGGTGTGTTCCTCTTAGAGAAAAGAAAGAATATAGGAAATAAAGGGAGTATTAGAGAAGACTCCCAGGCCCTTGTTTGAGAGTGTTTGTTGCCAATACTACGGTGACATACCCCTGCCTGCAGCAGCCAATTGGTGTCCAGGCTTATTTAAGAAGCATTAGAGAATTCTCTCTTACTTGGGTTTCAAGAAAAGAATAGGAGAACAGCTTCTTTGGGGTGTGAAGGAAAAAAGCCTAAAATGAGATCAAAAGATGGAATAAGGACTGAGAAAAATCATCTAAACAAAAAGAGATGTGAGGGAAGAATAAGTGCATTCTGCTGGTGTACGGGGAACCCCAGGAGTTTCATGTGAGAGTATGAAATGG